>NC_092093.1:24853171-24898171 GCF_045679555.1 Salvelinus alpinus | reverse complement strand
AAAGCATGAGAGAGAGAGAGAATGCATAAGAGTGGCAGCTGGAGAGAGAGAAGAGCGAGGGGGAAAGCATGAGAGAGAGAGAATGCATAAGAGTGGCAGCTGGAGAGAGAGAAGAGCGAGGGGGAAAGCATGAGAGAGAGAGAGAATGCATAAGAGTGGCAGCTGGAGAGAGAGAAGAGCGAGGGGGAAAGCATGAGAGAGAGAGAGAATGCATAAGAGTGGCAGCTGGAGAGAGAGAAGAGCGAGGGGGAAAGCATGAGAGAGAGAGAGAATGCATAAGAGTGGCAGCTGGAGAGAGAGAAGAGCGAGGGGGAAAGCATGAGAGAGAGAGAGAATGCATAAGAGTGGCAGCTGGAGAGAGAGAAGAGCGAGGGGGAAAGCATGAGAGAGAGAGAGAATGCATAAGAGTGGCAGCTGGAGAGAGAGAAGAGCGAGGGGGAAAGCATGAGAGAGAGAGAGAGAATGCATAAGAGTGGCAGCTGGAGAGAGAGAAGAGCGAGAGGGAAAGCATGAGAGAGAGAGAGAATGCATAAGAGTGGCAGCTGGAGAGAGAGAAGAGCGAGGGGGAAAGCATGAGAGAGAGAGAGAATGCATAAGAGTGGCAGCTGGAGAGAGAGAAGAGCGAGGGGGAAAGCATGAGAGAGAGAGAGAATGCATAAGAGTGGCAGCTGGAGAGAGAGAAGAGCGAGGGGGAAAGCATGAGAGAGAGAGATAATGCATAAGAGTGGCAGCTGGAGAGAGAGAAGAGCGAGGGGGAAAGCATGAGAGAGAGAGAGAATGCATAAGAGTGGCAGCTGGAGAGAGAGAAGAGCGAGGGGGAAAGCATGAGAGAGAGAGAGAATGCATAAGAGTGGCAGCTGGAGAGAGAGAAGAGCGAGGGGGAAAGCATGAGAGAGAGAGAGAGAGAGAGAGAGAGAGAGAGAGAATGCATAAGAGTGGCAGCTGGAGAGAGAGAAGAGCGAGGGGGAAAGCATGAGAGAGAGAGAGAGAATGCATAAGAGTGGCAGCTGGAGAGAGAGAAGAGCGAGGGGGAAAGCATGAGAGAGAGAGAGAATGCATAAGAGTGGCAGCTGGAGAGAGAGAAGAGCGAGGGGGAGAGCATGAGAGAGAGAGAGAGAGAATGCATAAGAGTGGCAGCTGGAGAGAGAGAAGAGCGAGGGGGAAAGCATGAGAGAGAGAGAGAGAGAATGCATAAGAGTGGCAGCTGGAGAGAGAGAAGAGCGAGGGGGAAAGCATGAGAGAGAGAGAGAATGCATAAGAGTGGCAGCTGGAGAGAGAGAAGAGCGAGGGGGAAAGCATGAGAGAGAGAGAGAATGCATAAGAGTGGCAGCTGGAGAGAGAGAAGAGCGAGGGGGAAAGCATGAGAGAGAGAGAGAATGCATAAGAGTGGCAGCTGGAGAGAGAGAAGAGCGAGGGGGAAAGCATGAGAGAGAGAGAGAATGCATAAGAGTGGCAGCTGGAGAGAGAGAAGAGCGAGGGGGAAAGCATGAGAGAGAGAGAGAATGCGGCACATGCCCTGAGAGGATAACACCGTGCAATATATTAAAAAACATCAACAGCAGAGGAAGAAGTGGAGAATGACTGTCAGTAGGAGATTAAAGATACATCATTCTATAAATAGTGTGTAATCTGCTGGAGGCCAGCTTGGGGAACCATGTATAAAATAGTCTCAGCGCTGAGTAAAACAAGTGGTTCAGTAGTGTGAGATTACAACAGGAAGGGGACTGGAGTAACACACAGAGAGTGGAATATGATTGAGTGGTGAGATGCCATTTATTGTCAACAGCTCCTGAGTGACCAGGAGTCCCGCCCCCCCGTGGTTTATATGTCAGTACTTTGGGAAATGACAAGTGAAATGAAGGAAGGCGAGGGAGAGAAAGCGGTATGTGTGACAGGGAAGATTCATGTGTCTCTGATAACATTTACTACTGTGTGTGTGTCTATGTGATTTCATCAGATCAAACTTTATTTGTCACATGCGCCGAATACAACAAGTGTAGACTTTACCGTGAAATGCTTACTTGCAGGCCCTTAACCAACAGTGCAGTTCAAGAAGAGTTAAGAAAATATTTGCCAAATAAACTAAAGTAAATAATTATAAACAGTAACACAATAACAAAGCAATAATGAGATTATTTACAGGAGGTACCGGTACTGAGTCAGTGTGCGAGGGTACATGTTAGAGATAATTTGTACATGTAGGTAGGGTGAAGTGACTATGCATAGATAATAAACAACGAGTAGCAGCAGTGTACAAAATAAATGGAAGGGGGGTCAATGTAAATAGTCCGGTGGCCATTTGATTAATTGTTCATCAGTCTTATGGCTTGGGGGTAGAAGCTGTTAAGGCTCTGGTACCGCTTGCTCTGGTACATTTACTACTGTGTGTGTGTGTTATTACATTTAACATTGTGTGTGTGTGTGTGTGTATGTGGGTGATTACATTTACTACTGTGTGTGTGTGAGATTACATTTACTACTGTGTGTGTGTGATTACATTTACTACTGTGTGTGTGTGTGTGTGACTGCATTTACTACTGTGTGTGTGTGTTATTACATTTAACATTGTGTGTGTGTTATTACATTTAACGTGTGTGTGTGTGTGTGTGTGTGTGTGTGTGTGTGTGTGTGTGTGTGTGTGTGTGTGTGTGTGTGATTACATTTACTACTGTGTGTGTGTGAGATTACATTTACTACTGTGTGTGTGTGTGTGTGTGACTGCATTTACTACTGTGTGTGTGTGTTATTACATTTACTACTGTGTGTGTGATTACATTTACTACTGTGTGTGTGTGTTATTACATTTAACATTGTGTGTGTGTGTGTGTGAGATTACATTTACTACTGTGTGTGTGTGTGTGTGTGATTACATTTACTACTGTGTGTGTGTGTGTGTGTGTGTGTGTGTGTGTGTGTGTGTGTGTGTGTGTGTGTGTGTGTAATTACATTTACTACTGTGTGTGTGTGTGTGTGTGTGATTACATTTACTACTGTGTGTGTGTGTGTGTGATTACATTTACTACTGTGTGGGTGTGTGTGTGTGATTACATTTACATTTACTACTGTGTGTGTGTGTGTGTGATTACATTTACTACTGTGTGGGTGTGTGTGTGTGATTACATTTACATTTACTACTGTGTGTGTGTGTGTGATTACATTTACATTTACTACTGTGTGGGTGTGATTACATTTACTACTGTTTGTGTGTGTGATTACATTTACTACTGTGTGGGTGTGTGTGTGTGATTACATTTACATTTACTACTGTGTGTGTGTGTGTGTGATTACATTTACATTTACTACTGTGTGTGTGTGAGATTACATTTACTACTGTGTGGGTGTGATTACATTTACTACTGTTTGTGTGTGAGATTGCATTTACTACTGTGTGTGTGTGAGATTACATTTACTACTGTGTGTGTGTGAGATTACATTTACTACTGTTTGTGTGTGAGATTACATTTACTACTGTGTGTGTGTGAGATTACATTTACTACTGTTTGTGTGTGAGATTGCATTTACTACTGTGTGTGTGTGAGATTACATTTACTACTGTGTGTGTGTGAGATTACATTTACTACTGTGTGTGTGTGAGATTACATTTACTACTGTTTGTGTGTGAGATTACATTTACTACTGTGTGTGTGTGAGATTACATTTACTACTGTGTGTGTGTGTGATTACATTTACTACTGTGTGTGTGTGTGATTACATTTACTACTGTGTGTGTGTGTGATTACATTTACTACTGTGTGTGTGTGAGATTACATTTACTACTGTGTGTGTGTGTGATTACATTTACTACTGTGTGTGTGTGAGATTACATTTACTACTGTGTGTGTGTGAGATTACATTTACTACTGTGTGTGTGTGTGATTACATTTACTACTGTTTGTGTGTGAGATTGCATTTACTACTGTTTGTGTGTGAGATTGCATTTATTACTGTGTGTGTGTGTGTGATTACATTTACTACTGTGTGTGTGTGAGATTACATTTACTACTGTGTGTGTGTGAGATTACATTTACTACTGTTTGTGTGTGAGATTGCATTTACTACTGTGTGTGTGTGTGATTACATTTACTACTGTGTGTGTGTGTGTGATTACATTTACTACTGTGTGCGTGTGTGATTACATTTACCACTGTGTGTGTGTGTGTGATTACATTTACCACTGTGTGTGTGTGTGTGATTACATTTACCACTGTGTGTGTGTGTGTGATTACATTTACCACTGTGTGTGTGTGTGATTACATTTACTACTGTGTGTGTGTGATTACATTTACCACTGTGTGTGTGTGTGTGATTACATTTACCACTGTGTGTGTGTGTGTGATTACATTTACCACTGTGTGTGTGTGTGATTACATTTACTACTGTGTGTGTGTGTGTGATTACATTTACCACTGTGTGTGTGTGTGTGATTACATGTACTACTGTGTGTGTGGCTACAGAGCACCATAGCTGCAATGTGAATATGACAAGATGGAAGCTCACCTACTGAGAGAGGAAGAAGGGGGAGAGAGTCAGACAGAAAGAGAGGGAGACGGGGGAGAGAGTCAGACAGAGAGAGGGAGAAGGGGGAGAGAGTCAGACAGAAAGAGAGAGAGACAGAGGAGAGAGGGAGAAGGGGGAGAGAGTCAGACAGACAGAGAGAGAGGGAGAAGGGGGAGAGAGTCAGACAGAGGGAGACGGGGGAGAGAGTCAGACAGAGAGAGAGGGAGTGAGAGACTGACCAAAGTTGAGAGAGGGAAGGAGAGAAGGAGACAAAAGAAAGGAAAGGACAGATCGATAGATGTTCAGGATTGCTTTTTCCATCTTTGTGAGCCATGAAACACACACACACACACACACACACACACACACACACACACACACACACTCCAATATCCAGGATAAATAAAAAAATTACGTTCTTTACGCATTGTACGGAAACATTTGAATCAATAGTACATTTCTTTTCATGTTGTTTCTGTTCAGTTCACACACATGGTCTATGGTGAATGTCTGTCTGCTCTGAAGCTTCCCAGTGTGTGTAGTTGTCTGTCTGTAGTTTCTTTGTGACTGTGTGTGGGTGACTGTCTGCTCTAGAAGCTGCCCTGCTAAATATCAGTGGGATTAGCGCTCTGGGGTTAATTAAAAAGCAATTACCTTTGGTCGCCATGGACGACGCCTGGGGACGAGCGGAGGGGCTAATCTGGTTGTTAGTGAGACAGGCCCTCTTACACACACACACACACACACACACACACACACACACACACACACACACACACACACACACACACACACACACATGCCAGTGTTTCCCCTAGGATTTCTTTCAGCAGCGGTGGCAAAGTTAGGTGGTGGGGTATATGTGGCGCTAGTAAATGCATGTAAGGGAAACACTTCACACACCTGCACATACAGTCAGGCTCATAGACGTACAGCGATAGTGTGACATCGACATACACACATAAATAAACACAAACATACACACGTTTGGGGAAGACACAATGGGATATTAGAACAGTGGAGGGTGGAGGAAAGGAAGGAGAACGGGGAGAGAGGGACAGTTGGAAGATTTTTTTCCCGCCTTTCCACTGATGACATCAAATGTTCACAATATCTTTTAATGAGACAGAGACGGAGAGCTCAGGTAGACACGTGTGTGTGTTTGTCTTCAGAAGGTATTCATACCCCTTGACTTATTCCACATTTTTGTTGTGTTACAGCCCAAATTAAAAATAGATTACATGTTGATGTTGTGCCACTGGCCTACACACTATATCCCACCATGTCAAAGTAGAATTATGTTTTTTAGACATTTTTACAAATTAATAAAAAATGAGAAGCTGAAATATCTTGCTTACATAACTATTCCCACCCCTGAGTCAATTTGTAGAAGCACCTTTGGCAGCGATTACAGTAGTGAGTCCTTCTGGGTAAGTCTCTAAGAGCTTTCCACACATGGATTGTGCATCATTTGCCCATTATTCTTTGAAAAATTACTCAAGCTCTGTCAAATTGGTTGTTGATCATTGCTAGACAAATATTTTCAGGTCTTGCCATAGATTTTTAAGTAGATTTATGTCAAAAATGTAACTCAGTCACTCAGGAACATTCACTGTCTTCTTAGTGAGCAGCTCCAGTGTATATTTGGCCTTGTGTTTTAGGTAATTGCTGAAAGATAAATTCATCTCCCAGTGTCTGGCAGAGAAAGCAGATTGAATCAGCTCCATTCCATTATTTTTTATCCTGAAACATTCCCTAGTCCTTAACAATTACAAGCATACCCATAACATAATGTAGCCACCACAATGTGTTGTATTAGATTTGCCCTTTGTGTTAAAGACAAATTGCTTTCCCACATGTTTGCAGCATTACTTTAGTGCCTTGTTGCAAACAGGTTGCAGGTTATGAAATCTTTAAAAAAAAATGTTGATCCATATCTTATCACAGCCATTAAACTTTATACCTGCTTTAAAGTTACCATTGGCCTCATGGTGAAATCCATGAGCGGTTTCCTTCCTCTCCGGCAACTGAGTTAGGAAGGACGCCTCTATCTTTGCAGTGACTGAGAGTATTGATCCACAGTGTAATTAGTAACTTCACCATGCTCAAAGAGATACTCAATGTCTGTTGTTTTAAATGTTTTGTTGTTGCCATCTATCAATAGGTGCCCTTTGCGAGGGATTGGAAAACGTCCCTGGTCTTTGTGGTTGAATCTGTGTTTTCAATTCACTGCTCGATTGAGGGACCAATCTTGAGGGACCGGTGTTGTCAAATCAAATTGTATTAGTCACATGCGCCGAATACAACAGGTGTAGATCTTACAGTGAAATGCTTACTTACGAGCCCCTAACCAACAATGCAGTTTCAAAAAAACATGGATAAGAATAAGAGATAAAAGTAACAAGTAATTAAAGAGCAGCAGTGAAATAAGAGACTATATACAGGGAGGTACTGATACCAAGTCAATGTGCGGGGGCACCGGTTAGTTGAGGTAGTATGTACATGTAGGTAGAGTTAATTAAAGTGACTATGCATAGATGACAACAGAGAGTAGCAGCGGTGTAAAAAGGGGGAGAAGGGGGGGCAATGCAAATAGTCTGGGTAGCCATTTGAATAGATGTTCAGGAAGTCTTATGGCTTGGGGGTGGAAGCTGTTTAGAACGTCTTGGACCTAGACTTGGTGCTCCGGTACCGCTTCCCGTGCGGTATCAGAGAAAACAGTCTATGACTTACTTGGGTGACTGGAGTCTGACAATTTTTTGGGCTTTCCTCTGACACAACCTATTATATAGGTCCTGAATGGCAGGAAGCTTGGCCCCAGTGATGTACTGGGCTGTACGTACTACCCTCTGTAGCGCTTTACGGTCAGATGCCAAGCAGTTTCCATACCAGGCGGTGATGCAACCGGTCAGGATGCCCTCGATGGTGCAGCTGTAGAACATTTTGAGGATCTGGGGACCCATGCCAAATCTCTTCAGTCTCCCGAGGGGGAAGAGGTGTTGTCGTGCCCTCTTGGTGTGTTGTGACTTAAGCTTGTTAAGCACACTTTTACTCCTGAACTTATTTAGGGTTTTTATAATACAGGGGTTGAGTACTGACTCAAGACATTTCAGCTTTTCATTTTTAACTAATTTGTCAATTTCTAAAGACATATTTCCACTTTCACATTATGCGGTATTGTTTGTTGGCCAGTGACAAAAATGTATTCCATTTTAAATTCAGACTGTAGGTGTGAATAGTTTCTGAAGGCATGTGAGGTTAAAGGGGGTAATGATTTCCCCATAAACACATTAACCCTGAAGAATGGACCAGGGTGAGTGAGCACACACGTCAAACGCACACAGTCACACACACATGTTTATCCTCGTGGGGACCTAACATTTATTTCCATTCAAAATCATATTTTCCCTAACCGCTAAACCTAACCCTTACCATAACCCTAACCTTAACCCGTAGCCCTAAACCTAAACCTAACTCCTAAACCTAATCACTAACCTCTTACCCTAACCCTAATTCTAACCCTAATTGTGACCCTAACCCCTGAGCTTAAAATAGCCATTGTCCTCATGGGGACGTTGGAAATGTCCTCACGAGGGAGAATTTTCATTGTTTGTGGTCCCCACAAGGATAGAAGAACCAACCAACATGCACACACACATCCCCCAAACGCTTTAATAGGGTATCACTTGTAATGGCTAAGCTAATCTATTAATTTAGAGGCCCAATTAGATAACTTTAATGACAGTAATGAGATAATCGCCCAGAGACTTGGAGGAAGTGCCCTTGAAAACACCCACTGTAGAGAAGAATGTGAGCAGTGTGTCTGAGTGTGGCCCTATATCCCTCATCCCAGTATTTGAGGAGTCACCTACCAAAGGAACATTGGGCAATGACAGACTCACAGTAGAGTTGTCCTCACTCACGCACGCACACACGCACGCACGCAGTGTCTGGGAGCCAATGTGAGGAGACTGAATGTCTGAAAAGCGGAGTGCCACTCTGGTGAGGGGGGGGGGGGGGGGGGGAGTTAGGCGGATCAAGCTTGCTCGTCGATTGCTCTGTCAATCACCCATTCACCATGGCGCTGTGTGCCAGGACGTGTGCTACAGAGGGATATAAATAGAGCCGCTGGGATGATGGGTATAGGATAGAGCACAATGCAGAAACATGGGGACCTGGGGCCTCATTTATAGCTGTTGTGTACATTTTACACAAAATATCTGGGCGCATTATTTCTGAAAAGACTGCACATGCACCAAAATCTAGAGATTTGTTCACTTTCTGCACACCTTACATACGCATGTTTTTTTATTATGAATCAGACCTGTCGTAAAACTGGGAGTGTATGACCAAGCATTATAACTCCACCTGAAAAACTCCCTCCATTCACCTTTTATGGTGACAACAACGCCCTTTTGCTGTATACTTTGGAAGTATTGGGATTAGGCCAAGACAGTATCTAAAGGAAATAGCAATGGCGAATTTGATCTAATATCTTTGGAGATATTGGCAGAATGTAATTTTCTTTGTGTGCATTTGCTGTATTTGACCGTTTCTGAAAGACAAAAACAATTAGAAATTGTTGTGGACCTGTAAACAGATCGTTTGAATTCAATAATGTTTTTCATTGACTTTTTCCCATAACCTGGGTTAAACTGCCCACGGATTCTGAAACATTTTCTACTCAGAATAGTTTTTTTAACGACAGTAGACCTGCAAATAGTGGTACACACTTCAATGCAAAAGATCAATTGTCTGTTCACCTGTTAAATTCTACTGTATGTCATACATCGTGCTCCCTTTCAGAAATGATAATAGCGTATCTAATGGGCCCAATTAAATGACAGATGCACCTGGTAATTTGTTGTATGGCTTCTTCAGGAATAGGAACTTATCATGGCCAGAAAAGGTGCGGAATTTATTCAGCAATATATATAGATATTTAGCTACCAGTTTTTTGGTTGTGAATGAATGCCATCATGTATTCCCCATTTGGACAAGGCTACTAGGCTACTTCTGCTTTCTTTCAATGCGTTACTTCTTCCTCTAGAAACTGTGCATACGTATGGTCTAATGTTTGCGGGAGGGTAAGTACATTCTCACGTTCAGTTCAGTTTAAAAAAAAGTCAACTTTTGTGTGAAAACTGGTGTGCGCATGTTTTGGGGCATATTTTGTGTGTACGCAATGTTTAGAAATGAGGCTCCAGGTCACCAGAAACAACTGGGACAGGGCTTCCAGCCAGTCTGAGTGTGAACAGAGTGTTTGTAGATGATTGCAAATATGTGTACAAGGCTTTAAGTGTCAGATCTCTCACTCTAGTGAGAGTGCATTGGAGTGTGTTTTGTCTCTGTACAGCATGTGTGTGTGGTGTCCAGTATTTATGTTCTATCCTGTGTGTGTGCGTGTGTGTGTGTGTGTGTGTGTGTAAGACAGGACAGAGTTGTTAGTAGTAATTCATGGAGCTGTCTCCCCAGTGGAGAGCATCAATCTGAGATGCTTAGAAACATTGTAAATCCACTCTCTTCACTGCAGGGACATACACACACACTCCTCTGTCATTCACTCGCTCGCTCTCTTTATTTGATCCAATTCTCACATTCCCCCTCTACTTTCTGATGCTTTCGTTACTCAGGAGCCCTGGAGTGTATAGCTGTAGAAAATCCTTGCTACATTGAACTCTCTCAAACTAACAAACTTTTCGCCTATTTCTCTCAGAATTTTCCCTTAGCTCCACTCAGAGAATTGTCAGACACCTCCAATGGTGAAAACGTTTGCTATATTTAGGGGGGCAGGGAGCCAGCGTTAGTGAAGGCACAACACAATGACATGTCCTTTTCTCTCTCTCTCTCTCTCTCTCTCTCTCTCTCTCTCTCTCTCTCTCTCTCTCTCTCTCTCTCTCTCTCTCTCTCTCTCTCTCTCTCTCTCTTTCTCTCTCTTTCTCTCTCTCTCTCTCTCTTTCTCTCTCTTTCTCTCTCTTTCTCTCTCTCTCTCTTTCTCTCTCTTTCTCTTTCTCTCTCTTTCTCTCTCTTTCTCTCTCTTTCTCTCTCTCTCTTTCTCTCTCTCTTCTCTCTCTCTTCTCTTCTCTCTCTCAATTAAATTCAAGGGCTTTTATTGGCATGGGAAACATATGTTTACATTGCCAAAGCCAGTGAAATGGATAAACTAAAGTGAAATAAACAATAAAAAGTGAACAGTAAATATTTCACTCACACAAGTTCCAAAATAATAGAGACATTTCAAATGTCATATTATGTCTATATACAGTGTTGTAACGATGTGCAAATAGTTAAGGAAAATAAATATGGGTTTTATTTACAATGGTGTTGGTTTTTCACTGGTTGCCCTTTTCTTGTGGCAACAGGTTACAAATCTTGCTGCTGTGATGGCACACTTTGGTATTTCACCCAGTAGATATGGGAGTTTATCAACATTGGATTTGTTTTCAAATTATTTGTGGGTCTGTGTAATCTGAGGGAAATATGTGTCTCTAATATGGTCATACATTTGGCAGGTTAGGAAGTGCAGCTCAGTTTCCACCTCTTTTTATGGGCAGTGTGCACATAGCCTGTCGTCTCTTGAGAGCCAGGTCTGCCTACGGCTCTGTTTTTTGCTCCGTTTTTTTGTTAATTCTTTCCAATGTGTCAAGCAATTATCTTTTTGTTTTCTCATGATTTGGTTGGGTCTAATTGTGTTGCTGTCCTGGGGCTCTGTGGGGTCTGTTTGTGTTTGTGAACAAAGCCCCAGGTCTAGCTTGCTTAGGTAACTTTTCTCCAGGTTCATCTCTCTGTAGGTGATGGCTGTGTTATGGAAGGTTTGGGAATCGCTTCCTTTTAGGTGGCTGCTTTTAGGTCTCTCTCTCTCCTCTATAAATGTGTCTGGGCCTCAGCAGCACGTTGTGTCTCGGCTGGGAGGAGAGGAGGGCAACTCATTGTTTTCCCATTTTAGCATCTGGCAGCAGAGTATTATAGTGCTATATTGTGTTTCTGTATGGGCTGTTTTTCAGCTCTATTTCGAGGTCTTATGTTGATGGGAGTAGTGGGTTCCAGCTTGAGGCTGCATTCCATTCCAAACAGTTGTCCCCTTACTTCTTAGTTCTCTCCATGCGTCTGATAGGATTGGAGAGATAAAAGCAATACAGTATGAAAGTAGAGCTATTGTTTACACACCTTACAGGTTGTCTCAGTGTCTGTGAAGGGTCAGAGGAAGGGAACAGTACTGATACGTGGGTACACTTCTAGGTGCCCTCTCCACTGAAGGATCAGAGTAGTTTTGTTATTGTTATAGCTGTAGCCATCAATGCCTGAATAGTCAATGTCCTTGTTTAAGCCGGGTGTACACTACACAACTTTCAACATCCTAACGTCGCTGAGCCTCTCGCATTAAGCAACCCTCTTTCCTGACGTTTTTATTTTTTGGTCTTGCCAACTTAGTGGTGCGCACACTAAACAATGTGGCACAGACCAATGTCACACAGTACAAGATTCTTCACTTGGTCGGGAGGATTCTTGATACCAACGTTGTCTCAATAGTTGTCTCAACGAGCTGTGACTCAAAGCAACCTCAAACGTTTCCACTCAGACATTCATTCACACTTGCCATACAGAGTTGAAATACACAACATGACCAAAAGTATGTGGACACCTGCTTGCTGAACATCTCATTCTAACATCATGGGCATTAATAAGGAGTTGGTCCCGCCTTTACTGCTATAACAGCCTCCACCCATCTGGGATTGCTTTCCTTTAGATGTTGGAACATTGCTGCGGGGACTTCATTCATCCACAAGAGCATTAGTGAGGCCGGGCACTGACTCGCAGTCGGCGTTCTAATTCATCCCAGAGGTTTTCGATGGGGTTGAGGTCAGGGCTCTGTGCAGGCCAGTCAAGTTCTTCCACACCGATCTCGACAAACCATTTCTGTATGGACCTCGCTTAGTGCACGGGTGGAGGCATTGCCATGTTGAAACAGGAAAGTGCCTTCCCCAAACTGTTGCCACAAAGTTGGAAGCACAGAATCGTCTAGAATGTCATTGTATGCTGTAGCGTTAAGATTTCCCTTCACCGGAACTAAGGGGCCTAGCCCTGACCATGCAAAACAGACCAGACCATTATCCTCCACCAAACTAAAAGCATTGTATTTGGGACAAGTCATTCACTAAACCATCTCAACTAAATATTGTAATAAATAATGTGGAAATGGGGAGATGGGGAGATGGGGAGAAGTCTGCCCATAATAAAGCGCTGCTCTACCTTCTTAATAACACTATCAACATGGCAGGTCATGCAAACCTAGTTTTGTCGCACCTGGACTACTGTTCAGTCCTGTGGTCAGGTGACACAGAGGGACCTCGGAAAATTGCAATTGGCTCAGAATAAGGCAGTACGACTGGCAGGAGAGGAGGGCAACATGTACACAGAGAGCTAGCTTTAATAATAGGTATGTCAATCTCTCATGGCTCAAAGTGGAGGAGATATTGACTTCATCATTACTTGTTTTTATAACAAGTGTTGACATGCTGAATGTACTGAGGTGTCTGTTTTAAACTACTAGCACACAGCTCGGACACCCATGCATACCCCACAAGACATGCCACCAGAGGTCTCTTCACAGTCCCCAAGTCCAGAACAGATTATGGGAGGCGCACAGTACTACATAGAGGCATGGCTACATGGAACTCTATTCCACATCTGGTAACTGATGCAAGCAGTAGAATCAGATATAAAAAACAGATACAGATACACCTTATGGAACAGCAGGAAAGACTTAGGCACAGACACACATACACATAAGACATGCAGTTTACACGTGCACATGGATAGTGTATCGTAAGTATGTGGTGGTGGCCTGAGGGAACACACTGAATGTGTTGGATAAGGTGTTATGAAATGTAATGTCATGTAGTATTTTAAACTATGTAACTGTCTTATGTTGCTGGACCCCAGGAACAGTAGCTGCTGCCTTGGCAGAAGCTAAGGGGGATCCATAATAAATATCCTCAGATTGCGTCTGAACCGCTCACATTAAACGAGCGTCGGCGATGGCCACGCGCCATGAGTAGGCAACAACATGGGGATGCTGTCTCCGATCTCAAAAACTTGTCTTGGACAGCTAAATCCTGGCCAAAATCTTGTAGTGTACACCCAGCTTTAGGTGTCCTCTGTGGTGCCTGACAGGCTCCCCGGGGTCTTTCAACCCACCATCCTGTTTATCATATATAGTATACTTTGTAATGCATCGGAAAGGTCACATAGTGCCAGTAGCACTGGAAAGGACTTTGCTAGATCACTGATGTGATACATGCCACATCAGAATGTTTTGAAATGTTCTGTGATTGCTTACCACCCTCCCTGGACCGACTATGAGTCCGGTTGCCATGACAGTGGTGTTGTTGTTGACAGGTAGTAGTAGAAAAATACTTGTGATCCTCAACCCTGAGGAGGAGAGGAAAGGCAAAAAATAAACAAATATGAAATGTCATCCCTCCATTGATGTGCTAGAATGGCTACTAGACTCACGTTCTCAGTCTCCAGCCAAGGAACTGTCAGATAGGTTTTGGGTGAGGGGGGTACATTTTCAGTCGCCCCACCTGTTAGTGAAGCCATCCATAGAGGGATGTTAAACCACAAGTGACATCCCCATCTCTCTTCCGCTCAGAGGCACTGTCACCCAGCTTTCCGCTTCTCTGACTAGCCTCGAGAAAAGGGAGGGAGGGAGTGAGGGATAAAAAGAAAAGGAAAAAATGCTAATAATGGATTTCGGAACTGAAGTTTAATCACGCATTTAGTGATATTATGTCACCACAATTAAAATGATGTGAAATACTGACAAAAACATCTAGCTCATCTAACAAATAGTATTTTAAAGTATTTTATATGTGATGGAAGTAATGCACATAGTTCTCTTTGTGACTTGTGTCAAGGAGAAAGTTTCCAATGTTAGGTGCCCGATACTCAAATCTCTTTTGACTGATAGTCTAAACGATTTTGCAGATATTCCAAATGTTTTGACTTATGTACTAAATGGTTTTACTTATGTACTAAATGGTTTTACTTATGCGCTAAATGGTTTGACTTATGCACTAAATGGTTTGACTTATGGACTAAATGGTTTGACTTATGCACTAAATGGTTTGACTTATGTACTAAATGGTTTGACTTATGCACTAAATGGTTTTACTTATGTACTAAATGGTTTTACTTATGCGCTAAATGGTTTGACTTATGCACTAAATGGTTTGACTTATGGACTAAATGGTTTGACTTATGGACTAAATGGTTTGACTTATGCACTAAATGGTTTGACTTATGCACTAAATGGTTTGACTTATGTACTAAATGGTTTTACTTATGTACTAAATGGTTTTACTTATGCGCTAAATGGTTTGACTTATGCACTAAATGGTTTGACTTATGGACTAAATGGTTTGACTTATGCACTAAATGGTTTGACTTATGGACTAAATGGTTTGACTTATGGACTAAATGGTTTGACTTATGTACTAAATGGTTTGACTTATGCACTAAATGGTTTGACTTATGGACTAAATGGTTTGACTTATGCACTAAATGGTTTGACTTATGGACTAAATGGTTTGACTTATGTACTAAATGGTTTGACTTATGCACTAAATGGTTTAGCTTATGCACTAAATGGTTTGACTTATGCACTAAATGGTTTGACTTATGCACTAAATGATTTAACTTATGCACTAAATGGTTTGACTTATGCACTTCACTGATATTATTTGTGGTCCACTTGCATAACTGCAAATGCCATCTACATGAAATCCCCCCAGTAGACAGTCTCTGCTCACAAGCCCTTGGGTCCCTCATTAAAAGCAGTAAAACTGTTTGCAAGGTTCTGAATTATAAAGGATTTGATCAGCACTCAATGTGGCATTAACTAACTGACCAAATGATTTGTTCAACCATAATATCATGGATAGATGAAAAGGCCAGTCTGTTCAAAAAGCAGAGGGCTAGAAAGACTGGTGAATTATTAATGAGCCTACGCTCTTCCCCTGTATCTGTCTTCTAGAACAACTCATCTCTGTTGTGACTACTAACAATAATGTAGTTATCACAGAGTATCTATCACGGAAGTCCGAGGTTCCAATGGGACTCCTGTGGCTATTAACAATGCTATTTCACTTTGAGAATCAATTGGTGCTAGGATTGAATGGTTCCAGAGCAGACTTCCAAGCTTCCCAGTGGCATTAGGGATATTGAATTCATCTGCTCTTTGGAATTGCTATGGAAACTACAGAGAGAGGGACAAGAGAGACGGAGAAAGGAGGGGGAAAACGAAGAACAAATTGGATGGAGAGATGGCTAGAGGCAAACTATTCATTTATTTATTTAGTCCCTTATTTATGAATTTCCTTCCCCTGCTGAAAGCTATCCCTATAGAAGAGGTCTAGTCGCTGTTTGGTGTCCGCTGTGAGTTCTTCAAGTTTATGTTCTTACCATTATGTTGTTTACACTTTAAGATGTCTGAAGTTTAAGACCTTTGTAACAAGGCCACTCTTCTACTCCCTCCCACTCAGTCAGTCTGTCCGTCTGTGTGAAATCCCAGAGTCGTAGTTTATACTCGCATTCTGCCAGGATTCAGGTAGACGTTAAATCAATGACGGATTCGACAGTGGTCCCTGCCCTTTAGGCATGTCACTCAACACCCACCTACCCGGACTGCTTCCTTCACCAGGCTAGCTGTTTAGAACACATGCCTCTGTCCAGTACCACAACTTAACTGGCTGAAACACACGAACGCACACACACGCACACCCAGTTAACCAGATTGACTCTTTAAGTGCCTACTGCTGTATTTGGACTTCTACATTAGTACAGAGTTGAACATTTTACGCCGTGTTGTTTGGGTAGTTAGTGTTAATTAGAGGTGCACTTTAAACCTTTACAGCTCTCACACAGCAACTCTCTCAACTGGTACAGACCCTAACGAGTGCTTTGTAAGTGCTGCTGTTACACTTAAGTGATTTTCTTCTACCTAATGATGAAGTTATATGTTGGCATAATATGAAAATAAGTTAGTCATTAGTTGTCTAATTGCCTTTTTCAGTGTGGTGGTAGCTTGTATTCATGTTACACACACACACACACACACACACACACACACACACACACACACACACACACACACACTTTAGCACACCTTCTATTAAGTCGCACCCCATTCTCTAATCGAAGCAAAAACACCACTTATACAGCTATACTGTCCTGCTTTTAACCTCACTCTCACATACAATCTACCTCTAACACCTGAACTATGTAGCACCTTTCTCATGTACGCAACTGACGTTGGAGTGGTGTCATGCTACACAGCGTCTAACTTCATTTAATCACTCTTTTGTCACAGAGTATTTTATTGCTCTGCAGGAAATGCAAATTGTAGTGTGTTCAAGGTTTTAATTTCCACTTTAAAATGTCGGACTTGATTTGCCCGAACAAACCCCTACAAAAATGTCCATTAATTATAATTCACATAATAATTCACATTTCCTGATGCTACAGGATTATTTTCCTGCTGGGAGAAGCAGGGTCAAATTAAGATAGCATCTGTACAATATATATATACACTGCTCAAAAAAATTAAGGGAACACTTAAACAACACAATGTAACTCCAAGTCAATCACACTTCTGTGAAATCAAACTGTCTACTTAGGAAGCAACACTGATTGACAATACATTTCACATGCTGTTGTGCAAATGGAATAGACAACAGGTGGAAATTATAGGCAATTAGCAAGACACTCCCAATAAAGGAGTGGGTCTGCAGGTGGTGACCACAGACCACTTCTCAGTCCCTATGCTTCCTGGCTGATGTTTTGGTCACTTTTGAATGCTGGCGGTGCTTTCACTCTAGTGGTAGCATGAGACGGAGTCTACAACCCACACAAGTGGCTCAGGTAGTGCAGCTCATCCAGGATGGCACATCAATGCGAGCTGTGGCAAGAAGGTTTGCTGTGTCTGTCAGCGTAGTGTCCAGAGCATGGAGGCGCTACCAGGAGACAGGCCAGCTCATCAGGAGACGTGGAGGAGGCCGTAGGAGGGCAACAACCCAGCAGCAGGACCGCTACCTCCGCCTTTGTGCAAGGAGGAGCGGGAGGAGCACTGCCAGAGCCCTGCAAAATGACCTCCAGCAGGCCACAAATGTGCATGTGTCTGCTCAAACGGTCAGAAACAGACTCCATGAGGGTGGTATGAGGGCCCAACGTCCACAGGTGGGGGTTGTGCTTACAGCCCAACACCGTGCAGGACGTTTGGCATTTGCCAGAGAACACCAAGATTGGCAAATTCGCCACTGGCGCCCTGTGCTCTTCACAGATGAAAGCAGGTTCACACTGAGCACGTGACAGACGTGACAGAGTCTGGAGACGCCGTGGAGAATGTTCTGCTGCCTGCAACATCCTCCAGCATGACCGGTTTGGCGGTGGGTCAGTCATGGTGTGGGGTGGCATTTCTTTGGGGGGCCGCACAGCCCTCCATGTGCTCGCCAGAGGTAGCCTGACTGCCATTAGGTACCGAGATGAGATCATCAGACCCCTTGTGAGACCATATGCTGGAGCGGTTGGCCCTGGGTTTCTCCTAATGCAAGACAATGCTAGACCTCATGTGGCTGGAGTGTGTCAGCAGTTCCTGCAAGAGGAAGGCATTGATAATATGGACTGGCCCGCCCGTTCCCCAGACCTGAATCCAATTGAGCACATCTGGGACATCATGTCTCGCTCCATCCACCAACGCCACGTTGCACCACAGACTGTCCAGGAGTTGGAGCATGCCCAGGCGTGCTCCAGATGACTGTCCTCATCAGGAGCATGCCCAGGCGTTGTAGGGAGGTCATACAGGCACGTGGAGGCCACACACACTACTGAGCCTCATTTTGACTTGTTTTAAGGACATTACATCAAAGTTGGATCAGCCTGTAGTGTGGTTTTCCACTTTAATTTTGAGTGTGACTCCAAATCCAGACCTCCATGGGTTGATACATTTGATTTCCATTGATAATTTTTGTGTGATTTTGTTGTCAGCACATTCAACTATGTAAAGAAAAAAGTATTTAATAAGAATATTTCATTCATTCAGATCTAGGATGTGTTATTTTAGTGTTCCCTTTATTTTTTTGAGCAGTGTATATACATACATACATACATACACACACACACACA
Source organism: Salvelinus alpinus (assembly GCF_045679555.1). Classification (NCBI taxonomy): domain Eukaryota; kingdom Metazoa; phylum Chordata; class Actinopteri; order Salmoniformes; family Salmonidae; genus Salvelinus; species Salvelinus alpinus. Next base: position 24,879,490 of record NC_092093.1, on the reverse strand, counting down.
CACACACACACACACACACACACACACACACACACACACACACACACACACACACACACACACACACACACACACACACACACAATTAATTGAATACTGTCACTCCATTTATCTTCCCTATAAGATCACCAGTAGGGGACTTTGGGTGTGAGGGTACTTTTACACTGGCTAATTGAGCCAAGCAGACAAGGTGACCCATGGACCACTGGCGCTCTGCTCTTAGGACACACACACACACTAGACACTGGAATGGAGGATGGTAGGGCTTGTATGGGTGTAATCTACTTCTTATCGATCGACAGCACTGCACCAATCCCACATAGTATATCATATGATTATTTCTTCCCTGGACAGCACTGCACCAATCCCACATAGTACATCATATGATTATTACTTCCTGGACAGGACTGTCCTACTACCCTACTCAAGGACACCCTAAAACATCTCTGTTTCTCTCTCTGTTTCTCTCTCTCTCTGTTTTTCTCTCTCTGTTTCTCGCTCTCTCTCTGTTTCTCGCTCTCTCTCTGTTTCTCTCTCTCTGTTTCTCTCTCTCTCTGTTTCTCTCTCTATTTCTCTCTGTTTCTCTCTCTCTCTGTTTCTCTCTGTTTCTCTCTCTCTCATTCTTTCTCTCTTTATCCCTCTCCCTCTCTCCTTAAGTGAACTATTAATCTTTCTATCTCAATAGAGAAATGTTCATATCATAGTCATACAGATTAAGATTTATAGGTATTTGGTATTTGATATTTTCTCTCTCTCTCTCTCTCTCTCTCTCTCTCTCTCTCTCTCTCTCTCTCTCTCTCTCTCTCTCTCTCTCTCTCTCTCTGCCATCATGTAGTGGATTTAAAGAAAAGCAGGAAAGAGGGGGAGGAGCCATATATTAACCGAAGTGACATACACCTAGCTCTGCTTTAATATGATTTAGTGTGTGTGCGAGAGAGAAGGATTTAAGCAGAGCCAATTATTTTGTCTCGTCGGGGTTAAGTGGAGCAACAGAGAGGCATGATGGGTAAATCACGGCACTAGTCAAACACCAGGTGTGTTTTATGACATGGAAGAAAGAGGGAGGGAGGGAGTGAGCTTGAATTCAAAATGGATTTCATTTAGATTTGGTCTCACTGTCCTACACACAATACCCCATAATGTCAAAGTGGAATTATGTTTTTAGACGTTTTTACAAATTAATAAAAAATGAAAAGCTGAAATACACTAAGTAAGTGCTGTTAGTATAAAGTAGAAACGTCTAGGAAGCAACAACGGCTCAGCCGCAAAGTGGCAGGCCACACAAGCTCACAGACCGGGACCACTGAGTGCTGAAACGCGTAGCACGTAAAAATCATCTGTCTTCGGTTGCAACACTCACTAACGAGTTCCATACTGCCTCTGGAAGCAACTTCAGCACAAGACCTGTTTGTCGGGAGCTTCATGAAATGGGTTTCCATGGCCGAGCAGCCGCACACAAGCCTAAGATCACTATGCGCAATGCCAAGCGTCGGCTGGAGTGGTGTAAAGCTAGCCGCCATTGGAGCAGTGGAAACATGTTCTCTGGAGTGATGAATCACGCTTCACCATCTGAAATGGTTTGCCGAGATTATTGTGGAAAAACTTGACTGGCCTACACAGAGCCCTGACCTCAACCCCATCGAACACTTTTGGGATGAATTGGAACACTGACTGTGAGCCAGGCCTAATTGTCCAACATCAGTGACCAACCTCACTAATTCCCTTGTGGCTGAATGGAAGCAAGTCCCTGCAGCAATGTTCCAACACCTAGTGGAAAGCCATCCCAGAAGAGTGGAGGCTGTTATAGCAGCAACAAGGGACCAACTCCATATTAATGCCCATGATTTTGGAATGAGATGTTCAACGAGCAGGTGTCCACATACTTTTGGTCATGTAATGTATCTTGAGGCAATAATTATTCAACTCCTTTGTTATGGCAAGCCTAAAAAAAGTAGCTTAACAAGTCACATGATAAGTTGCATTGACTCACTCTGTTTGTGATAATAGTGTAAACATTATTTTTGAATGGCTACTTCATCTCTGTACCCAACACATACAATTATCTCTATGGTCCTTCAGTGGTGCAGTGAATTTCAAACAGATTCAACCACAAAGACCAGAGAGGTTTTTTGGCTTGCAAAGGGCACCAATTGGTAGATGGGTAAAAAAACAAAAGTTGACATTGAATATCCCTTTGAGCATGGTGAAGTTTTAATTACACTGTGGATGGTGTATCAACACACCCAGTCACTACAAAGATACAGGTGTCCTTCCTTACTCAGTGGCCGGACAGGAAGTAAACCCCTCAGGGATTTCACCATGAGGCCAATGGTGACTTTTAAACAGTTCCAGAGTTTAATGGCGGTGAAAGGGGAAAATTGAGGATGGATCAACAACATTGTAGTTACTCCACAATACTAACCTACAGTGATCTTGAAAAGTATTGGGACAAATTCACTTATGTGTATTAAAGTAGTAAAAGGTTAAGTATTTGGTCCCATATTCCTAGCACGCAATGACTACACCAAGCTTGTGAGTGTATACAGTTGTTGGATGCATTTTCTGTTTGTTTTGGTTGTTGCAGATTATTTTGTGCCCAATAGACATTAATGGTAAATAATGTATTTTGTCAGTTTGGAATCACTTTTATTGTAAATAATAATAGAATAAGTTTCTAAACACTTCTACATTAATGTGGATGCTACCATGATTACGGATAATCCTGAATGAATTGTGAATAATGATGAGTGAGAAAGTTACACACATATCTTACCCCCAAGACATGCTATCATCGCACCATTACAATAACAGGGGAGGTTAGCATTTTTTGTGGAGTATGATATTTGTGTATTATTGATACACGCTTGATGTAGCCATTGTATTCTGTGAAAATGGGACCAAATACTTACATTTTACTACTTTAATACACATATAAGTACATTTGTCCCAATACTTTTGGTTCCCTAAAATGGGGGGAACTATTTACAAAAAGTGCTGTAATGCATGAAAATGGCCTGAAATGAAGCTGACAGTCTGCACTTTAACTTTTACTGCCTCAGAAACCCGGATCCGGGAGCACCCCCCACCCCCCACACACTGATTAGCATAGATAGCATAGCTTCAGAAGTAGATAGTAGCATCTAAATATCATTAAATCACAAGTCCAAGACACCAGATGAAAGATACAGATCTTGTGAATAAAGCCACCATTTCAGATTTTTAAAATGTTTTACAGGGAAGACAAAATATGTAAATCTATTAGCTAAACACGTTAGCAAAATACACCACTATTCTAACTCCATCAGTTTCTTACTCCTTCAGGTGCTATCACCAATTCGGCTCAACTAAGATATTGATAGCCAATAACCTATAAAAAAAACCATCAGATGACAGTCTGATAACATATTCATGGTATAGGATAGTTTTTGTTAGAAAAAAGTGCATATTTCAGGTAGAAATCACAGTTTACAATTGCACCGACCATCACAAATCCACTAGAATTACTAGATAGAGCAACGTGTATGACCAATTTACTCATCATAAAACATTTCATAAAAATAGACAAAGCATAGCAATGGAAAGACCCAGTTCTTGTGATTTCAGACCATATTTCAGATTTTCTAAGCGTTTTTCAGCGAAAACACAATAAATCGATAAGTTAGCATACTACATGTTCCAACGTTACCAGAGCATCGATTCCAGCCAAAGAGCGCTATAACGTAATCACCGCCAAAAGATATTAATTTTTTCACTAACCTTCTCAGAATTCTTCCGATGACACTCCTGTAACATCATTTTACAACATACATATACAGTTTGTTCGAAAAGGTGCATATTTAGCCATACAAAACCGTGGTTACACAATGAAAATACTAGGAAATCAAGCCTCAATATGTCTGACGTCATCTATCAGAGTGATCTAGTTTAATTAAAAGCTAATCATATACTTGACTAAAAAATACAGGGTTGACAGGAATCGAAAGACAAATTAGTTCTTAATGCAACCGCTGATTTACATTTTTAAAATTATCCTTACTTTTCAATACAGGGTTGGCCAAGTGAAGCTATACCAAACAAAATGGCGATGTATGCGTTTAAAATATTTCGACAGAAACACGGTTTATCATATTAAATATTGCTTACTTTGAGCTGATCTTCCATCATATTCTTGGGCAATGTATCCTTTCTATGTTATAAACGTCTTTTGGTCGATAGATGTCCTCTGTCCTTCGAAATGTCCATCACCAACGACCGACACCCTAAAGCGTGTCCAAACTTTCAGAGTGCACGACAAAGAAATTCCTCAAAATCGCACTAAACGGATATAAATTGATATAAAACGGTTAAAATTCACTACATTATGATGTTTTTAACAACTATAACGACTGAAAACATGACCGGAGAAATACTGCTGGTTAGAAAACGATTTGGAACGAGGCAGGTCCGATGGCCTTCACGCTTGAGGCGCACGTTGAGAAAGAGGGGTCTCTGTACATTTTTGTCATTTATAATGGCTGTGAACGTCCCATAGACTTCATTGAAAACGTGATGACGTACAGACACCCAGAGGAAGACGTAGGTAGTGTCGGTTTCTTCATAGCATTCACTGTGGCCTTATAAACAGACCCCAGATCAGAGGTAAAAATTTCTGAAATCTGAACCCTGTCATGAAAAGTGCTGTAGAAATTGTTCTGTACCACTCAGAGACAAAATTTCAACTCCTATAGAAACTATAGACTGTTTTCTATCCAATAATAACAATAATATGCATATTGTACGATCAAGAATTGAGTACGAGGCAGTTTAATTTGGAAATGTAAAAAAAAAAATAATGCTAACAGCTCCCCCTATTGACAAAAGGTTAATCTTGTAGTCATTTTATCATTTCAAATCCAAAGTGCTGGAGTACAGAGCCAAAACAAGAACAAGTGTGTCACTGTCCCAATACTTTAGAACTCACTGTAAATTACAGAGTGAAAAGAATGAAGCCTGTACAGAATACAAATATTCCAAAAACATGTTTGCAATAAGGCACTAAAGTAAAACTGGGAAAAAATTGTATTATGTCCTGAATACAAGGGGTTATGTTTGGGGCAAACACAACACATCACTGAGTACCACTCTTCATATTTTCAAGCATGGTAGTGGCTGCATCAAGTTATGGGTATGCTTGTCATTGGAAGGACTAGGGAGTTTTTTATGAGAAAAATAAACTGAATAGAGCTAAACACAGGCACAATCCTAGAGGAAAACTTGGTTCTGTCTGCTTTCCAACAGACACTGGGAGACAAATTCACCTTTTAGCAGGACAATAACCTAAAACACGAAGCCAAATATACACTGGAGTTGCTTAGCAAGACGACATTGTATGTTCCTGAGTGGCCTAGTTACAGTTTTGACTTAAATCGGCTTTGGAATCTATGGCAATACTTGAAAATGGCTGTCTAGCAATGATCAACAACCAACTTGACAGAGCTTGAATAATGTAAAAAAGAATAATGTGCAAATATTGTATAATCCAGGTGTGTAAAGCTCTTAAAGATTTACCCAGAATGACTCACAGCTGTAATAGCTGCCAAAGGTGATTCTAACATGTATTGACTCAGGAGTATGAATACTTATGTCAATTAGATATTTCTGTTTTTCATTTTCAATACATTTCAAACCTTTTTTTAAATATGTTTTCACTTTGTCATTATGGGGTATTGTGTCTAGATGGATTAGAAAAAAATAGATTTAATCCATTTTGATTTCAGGCTGTAACACCACAAAATGTGGAATAAATCAAGGGGTATGAATACTTTCTGAAGGCACTGCTTTTCTCAAATCCTACTGTTTCTAGTTCCCATAGTCAAGGGCTTTCTAGATAATGAATAAAGATGTGATGTGGGGAATCGTGATAGTAAACATGTATCAATGAGATGTCCTGGATATATCAAAGCTGTAAAGATAGCATCTCAGCCACATGACGATTTCAATTACCCACTCCATGCTCACCATCGGGAGAGGGGCTAGTGCTTCCTTACAAAAACGCTGTTTTAAAAAAAGGTCTGGGAGCTAAAAACACTGGAGCATGCACACAAACACGGCTGTGTTCACAAACTCATGTACCGTGTGTGTGTGGGGGGGGGGGGGGGATTAGGTGGGATGGAATGAGAAACAAAGGAAGGATGGGGTGGGGTGCTAATGGTGTATGAAAAGGTGAGTGAATGGCCAGTGACACCACTCAAATCAAATTGTATTAGTCACATGCGCCGAATACAACAGGTGTAGATCTTACAGTGAAATGCTTACTTACGAGCCCCTAACCAACAATGCAGTTTTTAAAAATATGGATAAGAATAAGAAATAAAAGTAACAAGTAATTAAAGAGCAGCAGTGAAATAACAATATCGAGACTATATACAGGGAGGTACCGGTACACAGTCAATGTGCGGGGGCACCGGTTAGTTGAGGTAGTATGTACGTGTAGGTAGAGTTAATTAAAGTGACTATGCATAGTTGATAACAACAGAGAGTAGCAGCGGTGTAAAAGAGGGAGTGGGGGTGGGGCAATGCAAATAGTCTGGGTAGCCATTTGATTAGATGTTCAGAAGTCTTATGGCTTGGGGGTAGGAGCTGTTTAGAACCTCTTGGACCTAGACTTGGTGTTCCGGTACTGCTTGCCGTGCGGTAGCAGAAAGAACAGTCTATGAATAGGGTGGCTGGAGTCTTTGACAATTTTTAGGGCCTTCCTTCAATACATTTCTAAACAAGTATTCGGTTAACCTTTATTTGGAAAATCAAGTAGATTAATATTGGAATGTATTTGGAAATACACTTGGAAAGTATTTGAAAATACTCAAATACACTAACTGAAATACACCACCCATGCATTTAACCCAGGTATTTGAAAATAGTATTTTCAAAATTTCAAAATACTTTCAAATACAATTTAGTCTTTTATTTGGTTTTGACAAATAACCATTAAAATATGCAAATATAGGTATTTTAATAGCAAATACTCAAATACACATATTTTTGATATTTTTTAAATAACAAATACTAAAATACATGTGTTTGAACCCATGTCTGATGGACTAAATGGAACAGCAGATACAGGTGAGTGTAAGCAAGTACTGTAGATTAGGGGGTTAGTAGGAGGAGGATTGGTGTAAACATGCCTGTACTGTATTGACTGGATGGACCATGTACCTCTTTCTGCTCTGGACTGACTACTACTCTACTATATGTGGTCTTTCATGGTCTTAGCCTGGACCTGGTCTTGGTTCTGGACCTGGTCTTGGTTCTGGACCTGGTATTGGTTCTGGACCTGGTATTGGTTCTGGACCTGGTATTGGTATTGGTTCTGGACCTGGTATTGGTTCTGAACCTGGTCATGGCCTGACCTGGACCTGGTATTGGTTCTGGACCTGGTCTTGGTTCTGGACCTGGTCTTGGTTCTGGACCTGTACCTGGTATTGGATCTGTACCTGTTATTGGCCTGGGCCTGACCTAGACCTGGTATTGGTTTTGGACCTGGTATTGGTTCTGCACCTGGTATTGGTTCTGGACTTGGTCTTGGCCTGGGCCTGGTCTTGGCCTGGGCCTGGTCTTGGCCTGGACCTGGTCTTAGTTCTGGACCTGGTCTTGGTATTGGTGCTGGACCTGGTATTGGTTCTGGACTTGGTATTGGTTCTGGACCTGGTATTGGTTCTGGGCCTGGTCTTGGCCTGGGCCTGGTCTTCGAATTGGTTCTGGACCTGGTCTTGGCCTGGGCCTGGTCTTCGTATTGGTTCTGGACCTGGTCTTGGCCTGGGCCTGGTCTTCGTATTGGTTCTAGACCTGGTCTTGGCCTGGGCCTGGTCTGGACCTGGTCTTGCCCTGGGCCAGGTCTTCGTATTGGTTCTGGGCCTGGTCTGGACCTGGTCTTGGTATTGGTTCTGGACCTGGTCTTAGTATTGGTGCTGGGTCTTGGTATTGGTTCTGGACCTGGTCTTGGTATTGGTTCTGGACCTGGTCTGGGCCTGGTCTTCGTTCTTGGCCTGGTCTTCGTTCTGGGCCTGGTCTTGGCCTGGGTCTGGTCTTTGTTCTGGACCTGGGCCTGGTATTGGTTCTGGACCTGGTATTGGTTCTGGACCTGGTCTTGGTCTTGGGCCTGGTCTTGGCCTGGACCTGGTCTTGGTTCTGGACCTGGTCTTGGCCTGGGCCTATTCATGGTGTTTATCCACCTTATTTGAAAGTGTGTGAAACTAATATGTACAAGTATATTTGAACATGTGCACAACCCAAGATCTCTTCATTACCAACAGTCTATGTTCTGTTCTCTCTTGTGCTTTAGTTCCCACTAATTGGACAGGCTCTCTGTCTCTGTCTGAAATGTATTTCGTTATCGCTCACAAGATCAAAGGAATCATACACAGATTAGAGAGGAGACAAATAATGACTGTGTGTGTGTGTGTGTGTGTGTGTGTGTGTGTGTGTGTGTGTGTGTGTGTGTGTGTGTGTGTGTGTGTGTGTGTGTGTGTGTGTGTGTGTGTGTGTGTGTGTGTGTGTGTGTGTGTGTGTGTGGTGTGTGTGTGTGTGTGCTTGTCGTGAACTGAGCATCTGGGGCTATATTTGACAATGGAACACAGTCATATCACTTGAGCTGGAGCGACAATTTAGCATGCCATCCAAACAGCTATTAAATTAATGAAACCATGAAATTAATGCATAATATAAATACCATCTGAACCATACTATGTACAACAACAACCCTCTGTTTTGTGCTGTCATTGTGCAATCATTTTCTCAAAAAGCAGGCCTGACATCTGGGGCTTGTTTGTGAATTTAATAATTATATTAATTTATTTACTTGCATCAGTGTATATGTTATTTTCACCTTATTTCAAATGTAAAGGCACTCTGTTTTCTCTGTGCATTGGTGTTGCTGTAGAACACTTTGACTAATGGACTTTATGACAGAGAGCCAAAAGCACAACTACAATGGAAGGAGAGATATATTATGATATATTATTGCTAGTGAGGAAAATGGATGACGTGTTTGAGAGGAGGACAACTAAAAGAGAGGGCAAGAGAGAGGGAAAACTAAAAGAGAGGGCGAGAGAGAGGGAAAACTAAAAGAGAGGGCGAGAGAGAGAGGGGCAAAACAAATGTGAGTGGGAGAAAACTGGTGAAGCGTGATAAAAAATTGATAGGAAATACAGTAGATAGATGGATTTATGAAGTGAGAGAGAGACCAATATATATAGGAGCGAGAGAGACCAATATATATAGGTGAGAGAGAGACCAATATATATAGGTGAGAGAGAGACCAATATACACTGCTCAAAAAAATAAAGGGAACACTTAAACAACACAATGTAACTCCAAGTCAATCACACTTCTGTGAAATCAAACTGTCCACTTAAGAAGCAACACTCATTGACAATAAATTGCACATGCTGTTGTGCAAATGGAATAGACAAAAGGTGGAAATTATAGGCAATTAGCAAGACACCCCCAATAAAGGAGTGATTCTGCAGGTGGTGACCACAGACCACTTCTCAGTTCCTATGCTTCCTGGCTGATGTTTTGGTCACTTTTGAATGCTGGCGGTGCTCTCACTCTAGTGGTAGCATGAGACGGAGTCTACAACCCACACAAGTGGCTCAGGTAGTGCAGCTCATCCAGGATGGCACATCAATGCGAGCTGTGGCAAGAAGGTTTACTGTGTCTGTCAGCGTAGTGTCCAGAGCATGGAAGCGCTACCAGGAGACAGGCCAGTACCTCAGGAGACGTGGAGGAGGCCGTAGGAGGGCAACAACCCAGCAGCAGGACCGCTACCTCCGCCTTTGTGCAAGGAGTAGCACTGCCAGAGCCCTGCAAAATGACCTCCAGCATGCCACAAATGTGCATGTGTTAGCATATGGTCTCACAAGGGCTCTGAGGATCTCATCTCGGTACCTAATGGCAGTCAGGCTACCTCTGGCGAGCACATGGAGGGCTGTGCGGCCCCACAAAGAAATGCCACCCCACACCATGACTGACCCACCGCCAAACCGGTCATGCTGGAGGATGTTGCAGGCAGCAGAACGTTCTCCACGGCGTCTCCAGACTCTGTCACGTCTGTCACGTGCTCAGTGTGAACCTGCTTTCATCTGTGAAGAGCAGAGGGCGCCAGTGGCGAATTTGCCAATCTTGGTGTTCTCTGGCAAATGCCAAACGTCCTGCATGGTGTTGGGTTGTAAGCACAACCCCCACCTGTGGACGTCGGGCCCTCATACCACCCTCATGGAGTCTGTTTCTGACCGTTTGAGCAGACACATGCACATTTGTGGCCTGCTGGAGGTCATTTTGCAGGGCTCTGGCAGTGCTCCTCCTTGCACAAAGGCGGAGGTAGCGGTCCTGCTGCTGGGTTGTTGCCCTCCTACGGCCTCCTCCACGTCTCCTGATGTACTGGCCTGTCTCCTGGTAGCGCCTCCATGCTCTGGACACTACGCTGACAGACACAGCAAACCTTCTTGCCACAGCTCGCATTGATGTGCCATCCTGGATGAGCTGCACTACCTGAGCCACTTGTGTGGGTTGTAGACTCCGTCTCATGCTACCACTAGAGTGAGAGCACCGCCAGCATTCAAAAGTGACCAAAACATCAGCCAGGAAGCATAGGAACTGAGAAGTGGTCTGTGGTCACCACCTGCAGAATCACTCCTTTATTGGGGGTGTCTTGCTAATTGCCTATAATTTCCACCTTGTGTCTATTCCATTTGCACAACAGCATGTGCAATTTATTGTCAATGAGTGTTGCTTCTTAAGTGGACAGTTTGATTTCACAGAAGTGTGATTGACTTGGAGTTACATTGTGTTGTTTAAGTGTTCCCTTTATTTTTTGAGCAGTGTATATAGGAGAGAGAGAGACCAATATATGTAGATGAGAGGGAGACCAATATATATAGGAGAGAGAGAGACCAATATTTATAGATGAGAGAGAGACGAATATATGTAGGAGAGAGAGAGACCAATATATATATAGGAGAGAGAGAGACCAATATACAGTGGGGAGAACAAGTATTTGATACACTGCCGATTTTGCAGGTTTTCCTACTTACAAAGCATGTAGAGGTCTGTAATTTTTATCATAGGTACACTTCAACTATGAGAGACAGAATCTAAAACAAAAATCCAGAAAATCACATTGTATGATTTTTAAGTAATTAATTTGCATTTTATTGCATGACATAAGTATTTGATACATCAGAAAAGCAGAACTTAATATTTGGTACAGAAACCTTTGTTTGCAATTACAGAGATCATACGTTTCCTGTAGTTCTTGACTAGGTTTGCACACACTGCAGCAGGGATTTTGGCCCACTCCTCCCTACAGATCTTCTCCAGATCCTTCAGGTTTCGGGGCTGTCGCTGGGCAATACGGACTTTCAGCTCCCTCCAAAGATTTTCTATTGGGTTCAGGTCTGGAGACTGGCTAGGCCACTCCAGGACCTTGAGATGCTTCTTACGGAGCCACTCCTTAGTTGCCATGGCTGTGTGCTTCGTGTCGTTGTCATGCTGGAAGACCCAGCCACGACCCATCTTCAATGCTCTTACTGAGGGAAGGAGGTTGTTGGCCAAGATCTCGCGATACATGGCCCCATCCATCCTCCCCTCAATACGGTGCAGTCGTCCTGTCCCCTTTGCAGAAAAGCATCCCCAAAGAATGATGTTTCCACCTCCATGCTTCACGGTTGGGATGGTGTTCTTGGGGTTGTACTCATACTTCTTCTTCCTCCAAACACGGCGAGTGGAGTTAGACCAAAATGCTCTATTTTCGTCTCATCAGACCACATGACCTTCTCCCATTCCTCCTCTGGATCATCCAGATGGTCATTGGCAAACTTCAGACGGGCCTGGACATGCACTGGCTTAAGCAGGGGGACCTTGCGTGCGCTGCAGGATTTTAATCCATGACGGCGTAGTGTGTTACTAATGGTTTTCTTTGAGACTGTGGTCCCAGCTCTCTTCAGGTCATTGACCAGGTCCTGCCGTGTAGTTCTGGGCTGATCCCTCACCTTCCTCATGATCATTGATGCCCCACGAGGTGAAATCTTGCATGGAGCCCCAGACCGAGGGTGATTGACCGTCATCTTGAACTTCTTCCATTTTCTAATAATTGCGCCAACAGTTGTTTCCTTCTCACCAAGCTGCTTGCCTATTGTCCTGTAGCCCATCCCAGCCTTGTGCAGGTCTTCAATTTTATCCCTGATGTCCTTACACAGCTCTCTGGTCTTGGCCATTGTGGAGAGGTTGGAATCTGTTTGATTGAGTGTGTGGACAGGTGTCTTTTATACAGGTAACGAGTTCAAACAGGTGCAGTTAATACAGGTAATGAGTGGAGAACAGGAGGGCTTCTTAAAGAAAAACTAACAGGTCTGTGAGAGCCGGAATTCTTACTGGTTGGTAGGTGATCAAATACTTATGTCATGCAATAAAATGCAAATTAATTATTTAAAAATCATACAATGTGATTTTCTGGATTTTTGTTTTAGATTCCGTCTCTCATAGTTGAAGTGTACCTATGATAAAAATGACAGACCTCTACATGCTTTGTAAGTAGGAAAACCTGCAAAATCGGCAGTGTATCAAATACTTGTTCTCCCCACTGTATATAGGAGAGAGAGAGACCAATACATATATAGGAGAGAGAGACCAATATATATAGATGAGAGAGAGACCAATATATGTAGATGAGAGGGAGACCAATACATATAGGAGAGAGAGAGACCAATATATATAGGAGAGAGACCAATATATATAGGAGAGAGAGAGACCAATATATATAGATGAGAGAGAGACCAATATATATATAGGAGAGAGAGAGACGAATATATGTAGGAGAGAGAGAGACCAATATATATAGGAAAGAGAGAGAGCAATATATATATAAGAGAGAGACCAATATATATAGGAGAGAGAGAGACCAATATATATAGGAGAGAGAGAGACCAATATATATATAGGAGAGAGAGAGACCAATATATACAGGAAAGAGAGAGACCAATATATATATATAGGTGAGAGAGATGGAGAGCTCTCTGTGTTTGTCTCGCTGCAGCACTTAAGCAAATCTTATAGAGAAGCGAGTGGAAGAGCTCAATAGCACTCCAGAGCACTCCATCCAGAGCACTCCATCCAGAGCACAGCCATACATTAAATCTCATACATCATAGTCTTACAGTACACTTCAGTCCTAGTACAGTATCTATGACTCATTTTCAATCAACTGTGTAAGGCACCATACAATCATCACAATGAATCAGAACATTCATACTGACTAGTTAATCTCATTCTGCAGTTAAGACTAGGGTAGCAAAGCGACCGGCAATTTACCAAAGTTACCGGAATCTTCCGTAATTTAATTAAACTTGAATAACTTTTTAGAAAAATTTGTTCATTTTTTATATCGGTCTCCATGTTTTCCATGAGTTTCTAGGAGATAGACCATATGGCTCAAGTGAAAATAGCCTAATTAATGACAAAAGAACTCATCCAACTATTTACTTGTTTTCACAAATGCCAGCAGTTTGAGGCCAAAACATTGTCAACAAATACATATTGACATAATACAATACATAAAAAAATATGTAAAGGATATTTTGTGCTGAAACCCTCATATTACATTTACATTTACATTTAAGTCATTTAGCAGATGCTCTTATCCAGAGCGACTTACAAATTATATTAAACATCAACGGTATTCACTAAGTTGATGGTTTATATGTAGGATAATGTTTTACAGCTTTGTCATTCTATTTGTTATATCTATTTTTTCTATTATTTTATGATTTCATATATTTTACACGTGTTAAGGCCACACAGACGGCCAGAGATAATTACAGACACCTGTGATATTCTGAAGTACCCAAAAAGGGCCACTAGATGTCTTGTAATAGATTACATAAAACCCTTGAAAATGTGGGTAGTTTCCTGGTAAATGTGGGTAGTTTCCTGGTAAATGTGGAACGTTAGCAGTAATATACCCTCCCTTTGCAACCCTAGTCAAGACTCATTCGTTATCTCACACAATGACAACATATTACTTTATCCCCTGGGACGCAGCACATCAGAGGCTGCTCCCTATAGACATAGATTAGGAATCACTGGCCACTTTAAGGAAATGAAACACGAGCCTCTTTAATAATGTCTCCGTATCTTGCATTACTCATCTCATGTGTAAACTGTACTCTATACTATTCTACGGTATCTTCGTCCAATGCCACTCTGACATATTCTTAATCCATTCCTTACTTAGATTTACGTGTATTTTGGGTATATGTTGTGAAGCTGTTAGATATTACTTGTTAGATATTACTGCACTGTCGGAGCTAGAAGCACAAGCATTTCGCTACACCTGCAATAACATCTGCGAAACACGTGTATGTGACCAATAACATCTGCGAAACACGTGTATGTGACCAATAACATCTGCGAAACACGTGTATGTGACCAATAACATCTGCGAAACACGTGTATGTGACCAATAACATCTGCGAAACACGTGTTTGTGACCAATAACATCTGCGAAACACGTGTATGTGACCAATAACATCTGCGAAACACGTGTTTGTGACCAATAACATCTGCGAAACACGTGTTTGTGACCAATAACATCTGCTAAACACGTGTATGTGACCAATAAAATTTGATTTGAGGCTTATCTTATGGCATAGCAGGAGTCACGCATGAGTATGTGTCTGCGTAGTGTCTGCATAGTGTTGTGTGTGTGTGTTTCTTTGTATAGTGTGTGTGTCTAGATCAGGCTGTGTATATCCAGACACTACGTGGTGTTTTCAGAAGCACTAGAGTTAGTGTAACCTCCATGGTTCTGACCTAGTCTCTGTCTGCCTCTATTCCTCTCCACTCCTCTAAATTAGATGTTCTCCTAGATACAGCAGAGACCTAGTTGAAGAGGAATATTCCTCCCTTCCTCATCTCTTCCTCCTTTCCTCTCCCTCTGGCACCCATAGTGATGGAAACAGCTGTTGTGTGTTCATTAGCTTCCTTAAGTTGCCCTAGTCTCCAGGAGCACTCGGTAATATGACACACACACACACACACACACACACACACACACACACACACACACACACACACACACACACACACACACACACACCTTTCTCTTTTTTCTCCCTCCTTTGTCTCGCTCTCTTTTCCACTTGCTCTGTTCTTTCCATTTCCATCTAATTAGGCTAATTGAGTTTTGTGTTGTGAGTCTGAAGCTCTAACACACTACCTACCGCCTGTCTGCCTCTCAGCACTGCAACCTTGCCTCGCCTCTTTCCTCGGGTGGCACAGCCTGTTTAATCACGAAGAGGGAGAGGGAGGGAGGGGAGAGAGAGGGGGAGAAGCAGATACATCTGGATGCCTGCTTTTAATATTCTTTGAAGACTGTGTATGTTACTGTACAACACACACACACAGGGCGGCAAGCACAGGACTCTATATGAATAAATGTGTAAGAGGAAGAGTCAGTTCTTTTAGATCTGTCCCTCTCCCTTCTCTTCTCCTCCTATCTCGCCCCTCCTCTCTTCTCTCTCTATCCCTCCTTTTCAGGCTAATTTAAATAACCCTACGCTGTGCTGTAAGCGCAATTTCAAAGAAACACATTTACCGACTTTCCAAACGTGTTTTTCTTCCCCAGTGTTTGATTTGATTTAAATCTGATTTAGCCAGCCCGTTCCACAGTCAAACAACGTAGCAGCACTCTCACAGAAATCCCTCCCATTCCTTTACTGATTATACCGGGTGCCAAGTTCCACCATCCCGGCCCATGTGTTGTGAATGGCAGGGTGTCCTGCTATTTCTGTGGTATGTTCTATTGTGTTTTATTTCCTGGTGTCCTTGTCGAGGACAGCTTCATTCTTCTCCAGTCACCTCAGATGACTCCATTCACGAGAGAGATGGGTTATTCATCATGAAAACTGATGACAAGAGGATTTGCCTTGTCACCAACATAATAGAGTATTTTTTATTTTTTTTATTTTTTTATTTCACCTTTATTTAACCAGGTAGGCTAGTTGAGAACAAGTTCTCATTTGCAACTGCGACCTGGCCAAGATAAAGCATAGCAGTGTGAACAGACAACACAGAGTTACACATGGAGTAAACAATAAACAAGTCAATAACATGGTAGAAAAAAAAGAGAATCTATATACAATGTGTGCAAAAGGCATGAGGTAGGCAATACATCGAATAATTACAATTTAGCAGATTAACACTGGAGTGATAAATCATCAGATGATCATGTGCAAGAAGAGATACTGGTGTGCAAAAGAGCAGAAAAGTAAATAAATAAAAGCAGTATGGGGGGTGAGGTAGGTAAATTGGGTGGGTAGTTTACAGATGGACTATGTACAGCTGCAGCGATCGGTTAGCTGCTCGGATAGCAGATTTTTAAAGTTGTTGAGGGAGATAAAAGTCTCCAACTTCAGAGATTTTTGCAAATCGTTCCAGTCGCAGGCAGCAGAGAACTGGAAGGAAAGGCGTCCAAATGAGGTTTTGGCTTTAGGGATGATCAGTGAGATACACCTGCTGGAGCGCGTGTTGCGGGTGGGTGTAGCCATCGTGACCAGTGAACTGAGATAAGGCGGCACTTTACCTAGCATAGCCTTGTAGATGACCTGGAGCCAGTGGGTCTGACGACGAACATGTAGCGAGGGCCAGCCGACTAGGGCATACAGGTCGCAGTGGTGGGTCGTATAAGGTGCTTTAGTAACAAAACGAATGGCACTGTGATAAACTGCATCCAGTTTGCTGAGTAGAGTATTGGAAGCTATTTTGTAGATGACATCGCCGAAGTCGAGGATCGGTAGGATAGTCAGTTTTACTAGGGTAAGTTTGGCGGCGTGAGTGAAGGAGGCTTTGTTGCGGAATAGAAAGCCGATTCTTGCTTTGATTTTGGATTGGAGATGTTTGATATGAGTCTGGAAGGAGAGTTTGCAGTCTAGCCAGACACCTAGGTACTTATAGATGTCCACATATTCTAGGTCGGAACCGTCCAGGGTGGTGATGCTAGTCGGGCGTGCGGGTGCAGGCAGCGAACGGTTGAAAAGCATGCATTTGGTTTTACTAGCGTTTAAGAGCAGTTGGAGGCCACGGAAGGAGTGTTGTATGGCATTGAAGCTCGTTTGGAGGTTAGATAGCACAGTGTCCAAGGAAGGGCCGGAAGTATATAGAATGGTGTCGTCTGCGTAGAGGTGGATCAGGGAATCGCCCGCAGCAAGAGCAACATCATTGATGTATACAGAGAAAAGAGTCGGCCCGAGAATTGAACCCTGTGGTACCCCCATAGAGACTGCCAGAGGACCGGACAACATGCCCTCCGATTTGACACACTGAACTCTGTCTGCAAAGTAGTTGGTGAACCAGGCAAGGCAGTCATTAGAAAAACCGAGGCTACTGAGTCTGCCGATAAGAATATGGTGATTGACAGAGTCGAAAGCCTTGGCCAGGTCGATGAAGACGGCTGCACAGTAATGTCTTTTATCGATGGCGGTTATGATATCGTTTAGTACCTTGAGCGTGGCTGAGGTGCACCCATGACCGGCTCGGAAACCGGATGGCACAGCGGAGAAGGTACGGTGGGATTCGAGATGGTCAGTGATCTGTTTGTTGACTTGGCTTTCGAAGACCTTAGATAGGCAGGGCAGGATGGATATAGGTCTGTAACAGTTTGGGTCCAGGGTGTCTCCCCCTTTGAAGAGGGGGATGACCGCGGCAGCTTTCCAATCCTTGGGGATCTCAGATGATACGAAGGAGAGGTTGAACAGGCTGGTGATAGGGGGTGCGACAATGGCGGCGGACAGTTTCAGAAATAGGGGGTCCAGATTGTCAAGCCCAGCTGATTTGTATGGGTCCAGGTTTTCCAGCTCTTTCAGAACATCTGCTATCTGGATTTGGGTAAAGGAGAAGCTGGGGAGGCTTGGGCGAGTAGCAGCGGGGGGGGGCGGGGCTGTTGGCCAAGGTTGGAGTCGCCAGGAGGAAGGCATGGCCAGCCATTGAGAAATGCTTGTTGAAGTCTTCGATTATCACGGATTTATCGGTGGTGACCGTGTTACCTAGCCTCAGTGCAGTGGGCAGCTGGGAGGAGGTGCTCTTGTTCTCCATGGACTTTACAGTATCCCAGAACTTTTTGGAGTTAGAGCTACAGGATGCAAATTTCTGCTTGAAAAAGCTGGCCTTTGCTTTCCTGACTGACTGCGTGTATTGGTTCCTGACTTCCCTGAACAGTTGCATATCGCGGGGGCTCTTCGATGCTATTGCAGTTCGCCACAGGATGTTTTTGTGCTGGTCGAGGGCAGTCAGGTCTGGAGTGAACCAAGGGCTATATCTGTTCTTGGTTCTGCATTTTTTGAACGGAGCGTGCTTGTCTAATATGGTGAGGAAGTAACATTTAAAGAATGACCAGGCATCCTCAACTGACGGGATGAGGTCAATATCCTTCCAGGGTACCCGGGCCAGGTCGATTAGAAAGGCCTGCTCGCAGAAGTGTTTTAGGGAGCGTTTGACAGTGATGAGGGGTGGTCGTTTGACCGCGGACCCGTGGCGGATACAGGCAATGAGGCAGTGATCGCTGAGATCTTGATTGAAGACAGCAGAGGTGTATTTGGAGGGCAGGTTGGTCAGGATAATGTCTATTAGGGTGCCCATGTTTACGGATTTAGGGTTGTACCTGGTGGGTTCCTTGATGATTTGTGTGAGATTGAGGGCATCAAGCTTGGATTGTAGGACTGCCGGGGTGTTAAGCATATCCCAGTTTAGGTCACCTAACAGAACAAACTCTGAAGCTAGATGGGGAGCGATCAATTCACAGATGGTGTCCAGGGCACAGCTGGGAGCTGAGGGGGGTCGGTAGCAGGCGGCAACAGTGAGAGACTTATTTCTGGAGAGATTAATTTTTAAAATTAGAAGTTCGAACTGTTTGGGCATAGACCTGGAAAGTATGACAGAACTTTGCAGGCTATCTCTGCAGTAGATTGCAACTCCTCCCCCTTTGGCAGTTCTATCTTGACGGAAAGTGTTATAGTTGGGTATGGAAATCTCAGAATTTTTGGTGGCCTTCCTAAGCCAGGATTCGGACACGGCAAGGACATCAGGGTTGGCAGAGTGTGCTAAAGCGGTGAGTAAGGCAAACTTAGGGAGGAGGCTTCTGATGTTGACATGCATGAGGCCAAGGCTTTTTCGATCACAGAAGTCAACAAATGAGGGTGACTGGGGACATGCAGGGCCTGGGTTTACCTCCACATCACCCGAGGAACAGAGGAGTAGTAGGATGAGGGTGCGGCTAAAGGCTATCAAAACTGGTCGCCTAGAGCGTTGGGGACAAAGAATAAAAGGAGCAGATTTATGGGCGTGGTAGAATAGATTCTGGGCATAATGTGCAGACAGGGGTATGGTGGGGCGTGGGTACAGCGGAGGCAAGCCCAGGCACTGGGTGATGATAAGAGAGGTTGTATCTCTGGACATGCTGGTCTCAATGGGTGAGGTCACCGCATGTGTGGGGGGTGGGACCAAGGAGGTATCAGAGGTACGGAGAGTGGAACTACAGGGTCCATTGCAAACCAAAACAATGATAGCTAGCCTGAACAACAGTATGCAAGGCATATTGATATTTGAGAGAGACATACAATAAGGCATAAAGTGATTGCAGGTCTTGATTGGGAGAGCTAGCTAAAACAACAGGTAAGATAACAGCAGCAATAACAGGGTGCTAGTCTAACACAGCAACAACAGGTAAAAATGGCGACGACTAGGCAGAGAGGGTCGGATTAACTACACACAGATCCTGAGTTAAAGCACAGAGCCGACAGATAAAACACAAATAAACAGAATGGAGTACCGTGAATTAATGGACAGTCAAGCATGCATCAGCTATGTAGCCAAGTGATCATAGTGTCCAGGGGGCAGCCGTAGATGGAGCAGGGAGGCCTCCACTAAGCTAGCACGCGGCGTTTAAAGTTAGTAGCCCGGGGGGTGGTCTGCTCAGACGGAGGGGGTCTGCTCAGACGTGGTCGTGTCGACAGAGAATCCAAGCCAGATGGCGATGGCGAAAGAGAGGTTGTGAATTGTAGAATTGTGTTTGCTAACTGGTGCTAGCTTCGTGGCAGTGGCGCTAGCTGCGCTAGCCGCAAGCTAGCTGTGAGGATCAGAAGCAGTGGCTCAGGGATTACGGCAGGAATCCGGCGTTGTTGTCGAGAGACAGTCCGATGCTGGTAAATTGGTGAGTAATATCCAGGCTAATAACAGGGCTGGTGTCTGTGCAGAAGGTAAAAGCTACTAGCAGCGGCAAAAAAAAATGGCTAAATTAGCTTGTAGCTGGTATTGTAGCCCAAGAATTCGCTGGTAGACCTCTTCAGCTAGCCGGCAGATGGGCCTAGCTCGAGGCTAGCTCAAGGCTAACTGGTGCTTGCTTCGGGACAGAGGTGTTAGCCAGTAGTAGCCACTCGGTTGCAGCTAGCTAGCTGTGATGATACGGTGTAATTGTCCAGAGCTTGCGTCAGGAATCCGGTGATGTGGTAGAGAAAAAGCAGTCCTATATGCTCTGGGTTGATATCGCGCTTGCAGACTGGCAGGTATTGGCCCGGTATTGAAGCTGGCTGTGTCCGAGTTGAGGGTGAAGACCGCAGCAGTGGCTAACTGACTACTAGCTAGTAGCTAGTTATCTGGCTAGCTTCTGATTGGGGTTACGGTTCTAAAGTATAAAAAAAATAGCAGGTCCGTACCACATTGGGTGAGGCGGAATGTAGGAATGTATATTCAGTTCCTAGATGGAAAGTGAAATTAAAATATATACGAAATGTATACGAAAAATACGAAGACTATTTACACGGGACAGGACAAACAAAGACACGTCCGACTGCTACGCCATCTTGGTGTGTGTGATGTGTAATGTGTGTGTGTGTGTGTGTGTGTGAGGTTAGGCCTACTGTACGAACAGTGCACGCCTTTGTGTCATGCTTCACTTGAAATATGCAACACCGATTGTCCACAGAAGATACATTACAATGACGCAGAGATGGACAACCTTTCCAAGATGTCTGAGTGGGTGCTGACTGAGTACCTGCGTTGACCCTGCTCTCCATCTCATTAACTTTGTTATGAAACACAGTGTTAACTGCCGTGTGAAGTGTTGTGTTGAGGGCTGTTAATGGCTCTTAAAGCTGATTGGAGGATGATGCAGGAACAGCAGGTGAATGGTACTCCAGGCTCAGCCCCGTCCCTACTGAACATGACCTGCCAATCAACACAACGGCCCTTGAGGTCGAGCAATGGCCCTTGTCGACCGGGTTCTCCACCTCTCCTTGATTGGTGAGCGCTGTCAACACAGAATTGATCTAGGTTCTGCACACTGAAAACCTAAGCTCGGAGCCAAGTATAATCAAGACAAGGGTAGTTAATATGTGCTGCTCTGTGAATTGAACCTAATTCCATATAGCGAGGGGTAATATAGAAGAGACATGGAGAGAGCACACTCTCTATCCCTGGTGGACTAACAGGGAGTAAGACCTCATCCCTGGTGAGACCAGCCATAGTGTCATACAGACAGAGAACATTACTTAAGACCTTAGCCTGCATCTCTACTTAGCCTGTATCCCATAGAGAGCACCACACTGCTAGAACATTCGGACAGACTCCAATTCTCACTTGATGAGGTGTCTGAGTGGGGGTAAGAGTGGGTCCTTGGGGGGAGGTAAGGGCATACAGAGGACATTACTCTAGACTCTGTGAAAGCTTGTGCACATCTAGGGAGACAACAGCAGAGGATAAAGAACGGTCTTCTACACATTCTCATTACCACCATAGGCTCCTTGGGGAGAGCAACATATATAGGAGACAGGGAGAGATGGAGACACCATATAGACACATGGGTAGGGGTGAAAATGTATCCCTAAAGTGGACGGAGACGCAATGGAGAGTGAGAGCGACTGAGGCACACACACACACACACACACACACACACACACACACACACACACACACACACACACACACACACACACACACACACACACTCACTCACACGCATCCCCCAAACAGCGTCTAAAACCCAGAGGAGGTGATGAGAGAGTAGACCAGGTGATGGAACAGAGCCTCTGCTGAGAACAGACTGAACACAGAGTATGAGTTAGTTCGGACCTTAATGGAAAAATGGATTGGAGGAGACCATGCATTGAAGAAAGAATAAAGATATTTAGATTGAAAACCTAGGACAATGTTTTTCAACTGGTGTGCCACAGCACACTGGTGTGCCTTGAGGAACTCTCAGGTGTGCCGCAGATTTTATTTTTTTAACACTCACTTATAAACGTGGCCTGTGGAATGCACATGGAATTTGACTTTGGAGCGGAGATAATATATTGAATAACACATAGTTATATCTGTATGGTTGTTTCAAGTCTCAGGCTGTTGTTAAATTTGTATCATTTGAGGGGTGCGCATCACGAGCAGAGTCTTTTGTTTCATTTTACTTCATCTGTGAGAACCATTAGCACAGGCAAGTTTGATTAGGCTTAGCTGTACCACAGCCTCTGCCATAAAAACAAATGGAGCATGGGTTTGTGTCTGTGGTTGCGCCTTTACAATGCAGAAAACCGCTCATCTGTAGCCCAAACTGTTCAAAACTAAAGACCTATTTTAGCAGCGCAAAACAAATATACACTACCGTTCAAACGTTTGGGGTCACTTAGAAATGTCCTTGCTTTTGAAAGAAAAGCACATTTTTGGTCCATTAAAATAACATCAAATTGATCAAAAATACAGTGTTGGACATTGTTAATGTTGTAAATGACTATTGTAGCTGGAAACGGCTGATTTTTAATGGAATACAGTGGGGAGAACAAGTATTTGATACACTGCCGATTTTGCAGGTTTTCCTACTTACAAAGCATGTAGAGGTCTGTAATTTTTATCATAGGTACACTTCAACAGTGAGAGACGGAATCTAAAACAAAAATCCAGAAAATTACATTGTATGATTTTTAAGTAATTCATTTGCATTTTATTGCATGACATAAGTATTTGATCACCTACCAACCAGTAAGAATTCCGGCTCTCACAGACCTGTTAGTTTTTCTTTAAGAAGCCCTCCTGTTCTCCACTCATTACCTGTATTAACTGCACCTGTTTGAACTCGTTACCTGTATAAAAGACACCTGTCCACACACTCAATCAAACAGACTCCAACCTCTCCACAATGGCCAAGACCAGAGAGCTGTGTAAGGACATCAGGGATAAAATTGTAGACCTGCACAAGGCTGGGATGGGCTACACGACAATAGGCAAGCAGCTTGGTGAGAAGGCAACAACTGTTGGCGCAATTATTAGAAAATAGAAGAAAATAGAAGAAGTTCAAGATGATGGTCAATCACCCTCGGTCTGGGGCTCCATGCAAGATCTCACCTCGTGGGGCATCAATGATCATGAGGAAGGTGAGGGATCAGCCCAGAACTACACGGCAGGACCTGGTCAATGACCTGAAGAGAGCTGGGACCACAGTCTCAAAGAAAACCATTAGTAACACACTACGCCGTCATGGATTAAAATCCTGCAGCGCACACAAGGTCCCCCTGCTCAAGCAGGCGCATGTCCAGGCCCGTCTGAAGTTTGCCAATGACCATCTGGATGATCCAGAGGAGGAATGGGAGAAGGTCATGTGGTCTGATGATTCAAAAATAGAGCTTTTTGGTCTAAACTCCACTCGCCGTGTTTGGAGGAAGAAGAAGGATGAGTACAACCCCAAGAACACCATCCCAACCGTGAAGCATGGAGGTGGAAACATCATTCTTTGGGGATGCTTTTCTGCAAAGGGGACAGGACGACTGCACCGTATTGAGGGGAGGATGGATGGGGCCATGTATTGCGAGATCTTAGCCAACAACCTCCTTCCCTCAGTAAGAGCATTGATGATGGGTCGTGGCTGGGTCTTCCAGCATGACAACGACCCGAAACACACAGCCAGGGCAACTAAGGAGTGGCTCCGTAAGAAGTATCTCAAGGTCCTGGAGTGGCCTAGCCAGTCTCCAGACCTGAACCCAATAGAAAATCTTTGGAGGGAGCTGAAAGTCTGTATTGCCCAGCGACAGCCCCGAAACCTGAAGGATCTGGAGAAGGTCTGTATGGAGGAGTGGGCCAAAATCCCTGCTGCAGTGTGTGCAAACCTGGTCAAGAACTACAGGAAACGTATGATCTCTGTAATTGCAAACAAAGGATTCTGTACCAAATATTAAGTTATGCTTTTCTGATGTATCAAATACTTATGTCATGCAATAAAATGCTAATTAATTACTTAAAAATCATACAATGTGATTTTCGGGATTTTTGTTTTAGATTCCGTCTCTCACAGTTGAAGTGTACCTATGATAAAAATTACAGCCCTCTACATGCTTTGTAAGTAGGAAAATCTGCAAAATCAGCAGTGTATCAAATACTTGTTCTCCCCACTGTATCTACATAGGCGTAGAGGCCCATTATAAGCAACCATCACTCCTGTGTTCCAATGTCACGTTGTGTTAGATAATCCAAGTTTATCATTTTAAAAGGCTAATTGATCATTAGAAAACCCTTTTGCAATTATGTTAGCACAGCTGAAAACTGTTGTTCTGATTTTTTATTTTATTTTATTTCACCTTTATTTAACCAGGTAGGCTAGTTGAGAACAAGTTCTCATTTGCAACTGCGACCTGGCCAAGATAAAGCATAGCAGTGTGAACAGACAACACAGAGTTACACATGGAGTAAACAATAAACAAGTCAATAACATGGTAGAAAAAAAGAGAATCTATATACAATGTGTGCAAAAGGCATGAGGTAGGCAATAAATCGAATAATTACAATTTAGCAGATTAACACTGGAGTGATAAATCATCAGATGATCATGTGCAAGAAGAGATACTGGTGTGCAAAAGAGCAGAAAAGTAAATAAATAAAAGCAGTATGGGGGGTGAGGTAGGTAAATTGGGTGGGTAGTTTACAGATGGACTATGTACAGCTGCAGCGATCGGTTAGCTGCTCGGATAGCAGATTTTTAAAGTTGTTGAGGGAGATAAAAGTCTCCAACTTCAGAGATTTTTGCAATTCGTTCCAGTCGCAGGCAGCAGAGAACTGGAAGGAAAGGCGTCCAAATGAGGTTTTGGCTTTAGGGATGATCAGTGAGATACACCTGCTGGAGCGCGTGTTGCGGGTGGGTGTAGCCATCGTGACCAGTGAACTGAGATAAGGCGGCACTTTACCTAGCATAGCCTTGTAGATGACCTGGAGCCAGTGGGTCTGACGACGAACATGTAGCGAGGGCCAGCCGACTAGGGCATACAGGTCGCAGTGGTGGGTCGTATAAGGTGCTTTAGTAACAAAACGAATGGCACTGTGATAAACTGCATCCAGTTTGCTGAGTAGAGTATTGGAAGCTATTTTGTAGATGACATCGCCGAAGTCGAGGATCGGTAGGATAGTCAGTTTTACTAGGGTAAGTTTGGCGGCGTGAGTGAAGGAGGCTTTGTTGCGGAATAGAAAGCCGATTCTTGCTTTGATTTTGGATTGGAGATGTTTGATATGAGTCTGGAAGGAGAGTTTGCAGTCTAGCCAGACACCTAGGTACTTATAGATGTCCACATATTCTAGGTCGGAACCGTCCAGGGTGGTGATGCTAGTCGGGCGTGCGGGTGCAGGCAGCGAACGGTTGAAAAGCATGCATTTGGTTTTACTAGCGTTTAAGAGCAGTTGGAGGCCACGGAAGGAGTGTTGTATGGCATTGAAGCTCGTTTGGAGGTTAGATAGCACAGTGTCCAAGGAAGGGCCGGAAGTATATAGAATGGTGTCGTCTGCGTAGAGGTGGATCAGGGAATCGCCCGCAGCAAGAGCAACATCATTGATGTATACAGAGAAAAGAGTCGGCCCGAGAATTGAACCCTGTGGTACCCCCATAGAGACTGCCAGAGGACCGGACAACATGCCCTCCGATTTGACACACTGAACTCTGTCTGCAAAGTAGTTGGTGAACCAGGCAAGGCAGTCATTAGAAAAACCGAGGCTACTGAGTCTGCCGATAAGAATATGGTGATTGACAGAGTCGAAAGCCTTGGCCAGGTCGATGAAGACGGCTGCACAGTAATGTCTTTTATCGATGGCGGTTATGATATCGTTTAGTACCTTGAGCGTGGCTGAGGTGCACCCATGACCGGCTCGGAAACCGGATGGCACAGCGGAGAAGGTACGGTGGGATTCGAGATGGTCAGTGATCTGTTTGTTGACTTGGCTTTCGAAGACCTTAGATAGGCAGGGCAGGATGGATATAGGTCTGTAACA